>NW_027507718.1:489561835-489599335 GCF_037356315.1 Lithobates pipiens
ATCTTTATGATAATGGTGGTCTCCGCAGCGGGTTCGCCACGAGATCACCGTTATCGGAGTGGAAGAGGTGGAAGAGGTGCCGCCACCCCCCCCCCCCCCCCCGCAGCTTACCGGAGCCCTCGGTAGCGGCGGAGGCGATCGGATCCTTCACACTGCTGGGTATGGAGACGAGTGAGGCTAAGATGGCCCCCACTTGTCTCTATACCATAGGACGGAAGCGACGCCAAAACGTCACTTCTGCCCATACCTCATAAAAGGAACATTGTTTTCAATGTCATTTTTTCAAATGACCTTTTTTTTTATTGCAATTAAAGCGGGAGTCCGCAGTTTTTTTGTTTTTTTTAAAAAGCCAGCAGCTACAAATACTGCAGCTGCTGACTTTTAAAATAGTGACACTTACCCGCCCAGCGCGCCCGCGATGTCGGCACCTGAAGCCGATCTCTCGATCATCTCTCGGGTGCTGCCGCCGCCATCTTGGGTATGGGAATCAGGAAGCGGAGCCTTTCGGCTTCATTTCCCGGTTCCCTGCTGCGCATGCGCGAGTCGCGCTGCGCAATAAGGATGGTCCCCGTCGTCTCTGGGATCCGTGTGTTTCCCAGCAGGCAGCGGGGGACTTTCGGAAAGGGGCGTACCTTCTGCAGAATCTACGCCGGAAGTGGGTGCAGATACCTGTACTGTACAGGCACCTGCACCCCCTTCCCCCTGAAAGGTGCCAATTGTGGCGCCGGAGGGGGGGAGGATTCCAATGAGCGGAAGGTCCCTTTAGGGTGGACCTCCGCTTTAAGTCCAAATATGAGATCTGAGGACTTTTTTATAGCATCCGCATATGAAAACTGTAGTCAAACCACACATATGAGGTATCGTCGCGATCAGTAGAGCGAGAACAATAATTCTAGCCCTAGACTTCCTCTAACGCAAAACATGCAACCTGTAGAATTTTTTAAATGTCACTTATGGAGATTTTTGAGGGCAAAAGTTTGATGCTATTCCACGAGCGGGCGCAATTTTGAAGCGTGGCATGTTGGGTATCAATTTACTCGGCGTACCATTATCCTTTCACAATATAAAAAAAATTGGGCTAATTTTACTGCTGTCTTATTTTTTTATTCAAAAAAGTTATTTTCCAAAAAAAGTGCGCTTGTAAGACTGCTGCGCAAATATGGTGTGAAAAAAAAAAAAAGTATTGCAATGGCCGCCCATTTTATTCTCTAGGTGTTAAAAAAAATAATAATAATAAAACAATATATATAATGTTTGGGGTTTCGAAGTAATTTTCTAGCACAGAGTCTGAAAAAGGGGCCTGGTCCTTAAGTGGTTAATCTGACATTTCCATGATCCTATGGAACAAGTGCAGAGCTCTGCTCACAGCTGACAGCGGTCAACAAAAAATAATAAAAAAAAAAGCCCAAAAATAATATATATATATATATATATATATATATATATATATATATATATATATATTTTTTTTTTTTTTTTTTTGCATAGACCCTAGAGAATAAAATGGTGGTTGTTGCAATATTTTATTTCACACTATAGTTGCGCAACTTTTTCAAATGCAATTTTTGGGGGAAAAATACACTTCTATGAATATAAAATAAATAAAAAACGCTGAGAATGTGTGAGAATAGTGATCTAATTTTATCCAGAATCGTGCAGCTCTAGAACCTACACTTCACTTGTGCAGGCTGCGATTTCAAAGAGGGAGAAGGGAAGCATTTTCCGTGTTTTTAAGAGGCACAGCAGCCCATTCAAATGAATGGCAGAGTCGCACACATGTGAACCAGTCCTATGTGTCCAGTGCAGCCAGGAGCTGGCAAATCAAAGAGAAAGTACAGTGCAGTCTAAGGTTGTGCAATACCTCAAGCAAGTCCTTAACTCCTACAGTTCAGGGTATCCCATGCTCCCCATTACTAACTAAGTTCCTGTTCAACCGTTCAATAAAAACCCTCAAAAGAAGCCCCTAGACTGATTCTTGAGCCAGAGAAAGCTGAAAATGCAGTGTGCCTGGCTGTGCAAGCTATGAGTTGGGGAAATAGGCCCAGTTACCAGCAGCTCCCACGGGGGTAGCGCCACATGAGGGAAAACTGTTAAATGGTTAACAGTCAGCCAAGGCATAGAGCCCAGGAAGTTATCAGCTCATTGGACTTCTGGCAGGATCACCAGCTATTTTTTGCATTTATCTCACAGATATAACAAAGCTGTGCATGTAAGCAAACGAGAAGACTTTCCCGAGGTTGGTGCGCCTTTAATGTGTGCGGCATGAGCTTGGATAGCAGATTATTAGACGTGAATCATTATAAAACAGATCTGCAGCCTCCTACACAATGCGTCAGCCTGGGCCCATGTGAAGGAAGGTCAGTGAGTAATAAAACACACGGCACATCTCCAGCCACAGGGAGAGGTCAGGGTGAGCTGGACAGATAGCAGTCACACTATGGAGAAGAATAATACTATGATGATAAAGCCCAATTCCTGGCCCCCATGGGAATGCAGTGACTCATGCGCTAGACTCCGCCATACTCTGAATACCACTATTCATTCCAAATGACAAAATAGCTCTGAAGTCCAATGTTAAAGCAAACCTGTCACCAAAGAAAAATTCAGAGACAGCCGAGATCTCCTTTCTGAGAAATGCTAGTTGCCTGGCTGTCATGTGGAGCCTCTGGTTTCAATATGCTGAGTGACAGGCCTGGAGCAAGTAGGCAGATAAGGATGTCTGACTTTTGTGTCAATCTAAGATGCGTTTAGGAGACAAAAGAGGTTTAGTTAACGAGGAGGAGGAGGAGGATGACCACAGCAGGGTAAGGCCGTTCCTTCACAATCCAATGTGCTTGCATCTTACAGGCAGAGCTGCAGGGGTTAAGAATGACATCACCCTATTTGGCTAGGCCATGTGCCTGGGAAGTGTGAATCACAAGACCGGCTGAAGAGAATTACAAATGTTCTGGCAGGTGGAACCCTTCATCCAAATGCACTGCCCGATTATCTGGATGCCCGGAGTTAAAGGGGAACTCTGGATTATTTAATTTTGCCGTTTTTTTTTTCAAGCAACACAAATGTAAGAAAACGACTCCCATCACATGATTCATATGTTGTGAACTTAATGAGAAAGGCTCAGCTGTGCCATTATGAATTTCTTGCTATCGCTCAAAGCAAACATATATACTCGCGTATAGGCCGACCCGAATATTAAGCCAAGGTACTTAATTTTACCAACAAAAAAAAATTGAAAAAAACGTATTGACTCGAGTATAAGCCTAGGGTGGTAAATGCAGCAGGTACCGATAAATTTCAAAAATAAAAATAGATACCAGTAATGTTTTTGAATATTTATTTCACATTGTTTTTACTGTGAGCTGTATTTATGTTCTGTATTGTACTGGATTATGCCTTAAAAATTAATAAAAAATACAAAATAGAATATAAGATAATAAAGAATATAAAATAGTATAAAAGTGATACACACATTACAGCAAAAACAAACATAAAATAAAATAATTAAAACAATGTAAGGAACAAAATTGTAAAGGTGCACAAAATATATAAGCACCCCACATAGAACATAGCATGTATACAATAGTGACCAGTGCCAATACAAAAAATGGTCTGAACTAGGAGCATAGCTATTAAAGGAGATAGCCAAAAGCACAAATTTCTAGGAATAATAGGAAAGTGAGCACGCTACAACCTCCCAGCAAGGCCATCTAAAGATACCTTGTAAAGATTTAATTCTTTTTTCTTTCCAGGAACTATGTACCATATGTGGGATCGATGTCCCGCTGTGTCAGATCGCCGTGCAGCCGCGGTAGCGACGTCCCGCCTCCTATGACACATGGCACAGTGATTCCTCGCATTGGATCACTGTGCCGTCTGCACAAGAGGGGCGGGACATCTTTATGCGGCTGGCTGCGCGGTGATCTGACACAGCATGGGAGGGAAGGGAAACTCACAGGGGCGCCGGGCCGATTCAAGAGTGTCACCCAATGGCACGGTCCCGCCCCTTTTTCTCTTCCATTTCGGACATTTTTTCACTCACTCGAGTATAAGCCAAGGCAGGATTTTTCAGCCAAAAAAATGGCCTGAAAAACTCTGCTTATACTCGCGTATATACGGTTCTAAAGTGGTAACTCTAGACCTTTTACCTGCTTAACTGATGAAGAAATAACAAAGGAGTAGCCCACACTTGGCCGGAAACAGCTTTTGATTCAATTGTCTAATTACTTTTGTCCCTTGAAAAAAAGAGGGTTGGCTATTCTTAAAGCGGAGTTCCAACGTCCAAACAAATTATTTTTTTCTAAATTCCTAAGTTCATATAACGTAAATGTCCCGCTCACTTGTTTTTTTCAATATTACCCCCCGATGTCAGTTTTCATATATAAAAATAACTTATATTATGCGTTATTGGCAGTTGTCATCTTACCTGTGGGCATGTGACGCCCACAAGCAGCCAGTTCCGGCGCATGCGCATTATGTACACGTCACAGCGCCGCAAGCTTCCGACGTTGCCATCACAACAGGCGGCATCATTGCAAGTGCCCGCCCCGTTGTGATGGCAACGAAGAAAAACAAAAGCACACAGATGATAGTCATTGCATCACTTCCGGTTTCGGGAACTCGCGATAATTAGCGTCGGCTAGCCACAATGACTCCTGGGAAGATTGATTCATAGATCCCAGGAGACCGTGCGCCGCCCCAGGAGACAATGCGCCACCGGATATGATGGCGATATCCGCAGCTGGCGGACACAGGAAACCCCACATTAATAATGCATAAAAAAGGTAACCCTAAAGCCCCGTACACACGAGCGGACTTTTCGACATCCAAAGTCTGACGGAATGATTCCGTCAGACTTTTCGATCGTGTGTGGGCTGCAACGGACTTTTGATTCGCAAAAGTCTGACGGACTTTAGAAAATGGAACATGCTTCAAATTTTTCCGACGGAACTCCGCGGACCCGGTCCCTCCGAAAAATTTGCTCGTGTGTATGCTATTCCGACAGACTAAAACCGACGCTAGGGCAGCTATTGGCTACTGGCTATGAACTTCCTTATTCGAGTCGAGTGTCATCACGTTCGTATCCGTCGGAGTTTGGTGTGATTGTGTGTGGCCAAGTCTGCTCAGTCGAAAACTCCGGCAGAACTCCGGCAGAACTCCGGCAGAACTCCGGCAGAACTCCGGCAGAACTCCGGCAGAACTCCGGCAGAAGTCTGTCGGACATAAGTCCTCTCGTGTGTACGGGGCTTTAGGGGGAAAAAAAATAAAAATTTGACAATGCCAGCTTGCTAATAAGCTTAATTTCAGAAATTATGTGAAACTCCGCTTTAAGAGCCTGCAATTCCTAAACTCTTCTTCAGATTTGGAGGTACATTCCCTCAAATGAAACCTGAGAGTGTGCACTTTCAGCTCATATCCATTATAGAACCATAGCTTGAATATGTTTTGGTAAATACCTGAAAAAGAAAAGAGAAATGTGTGCCTTTGTCCAAATATATATGGACCCAACTGTACAGACACAGATACCTGCCTTTACAGGCACATGAATTTTAATGACATCCCAGTCTTAGTCCGAAGGGTTCAATATTGAGTTGGCCCACCCTTTGAAGCTATAACAGCTTCAAATCTTCTGGGAAGGCTGTCCACAAGGTTTAAAAAAAGTGTGTCTATGGGAATGTTTGGCCATTCTTCCAGAAGCACATTTGTGAGGAGGTCAGGCGCTGATGTTGGACGAGAAGGCCTGGCTCGCAGTCTCCTTTCTAATTCATCCTAAATGTGTTCTTTTGGGTCAAGACACTGTGCATGCCAGTCAAGTTCCTCTACCCCAAACTTTCTCATCCATGTCTTTATGGACCCTGCTTTGTGCACTGGTCCAAATCATTTGGTGGAGGAGAGGATTATGGTGTTGGATTGTTTTTCAGGAGTTGGGCTTGGATCCTTCATTCCAGTGAAGGGAACCCTTAGAACGTTAGCATACCAAGACATTTTGGACAAATTTCATGCACCCAACTTTGTGGGAACAGTTTGGGGATGGCCCCTTCCAACATAACTGTGCACCAATGCACAAAGCAAGGTCCATAAAGACATGGATGAGCAAGTTTGGGGTGGAGGAACTTGACTGGCCTGCACAGAGTCCTGACCTAAACACCTTTGGGATGAAATAGATCGGAGACTGCGAGCCAGGTCTTCTATTCCACATCAGTGCCTGAACACACAGATGCCACAAATAGAAGAATGGTCAAACATTCCCATAGACACACTCCTAAACCTTGTGGACAGACTTCCCAGAAGAGTTTGAAGCGGTTATAGCTGCAAAGGGCGGGCCAACTCAATATTAAGCCCTACAGACTAAGATGCCATTAAAGTTCATGTAAAGGCAGGCGGCCCAAAACTTTTGGTAATATAGTGTATATTTATTTTTTTTATTATATCCACACACATACTGATATGATGCCATAAGAACAGCAACACTGACCGTGGCATACAGACCACATCCTCCATTGAGAGAATCCCCTAGTCAAAGTACTGACAAAAAAATTAAAGTGTACCTTCCCTTCCATAGAAAGTGGGTAAGCGGTCAGCAGTATCAGACCACAGAGTCTCTGGGAGCAATAACGTGTAATCTCTGACTTCAGGCCCAGAAGCTAAGCCTTACCATGGTATTAAACTCTAAAATGTAAAAAAAGGAGTTTCAGCAGTGGCCCTCGGTACTCACCTTGTGTGCTTCTTTAAAATCTTGCCTCTCTTTTTAGTTAAGACAATCCAAAGATCGCAGCCCCGGGTTCAAGGATTGCAGGGGGCTTTGTTGCTTTGCCGAGTCCTACGGAGCCACCCTTATGTGCATGTTCCCGGAAGACAGAGGCTCAGTTCAGGGAAGTTCAGGGAAGCCACACAGGAATCTGGAGAAAATAGTGGTGAATGAACACAATGTAAACTGGTTCTAGACATTTCTTAAATCATTTACGTTACTCTGCTAAACAGGTATGCACAAATGTAATCAAGATAAAAAGTATGAGGCTTTACTATAACTTTGGGTAGAAGACAATCTGCAGCTCCACACATGCTCTTCAATAAGTCCAAATCTATTGTTGTGAAAAAGGCCATTATGGCCGAAATGCGTTAACATCTGCTGTATATATTCTTTTATGGAGTTACAATAAATTTGGACCTATTGAATAGCATTGTATGGAGTTGTAGATCGTCTTCTACCCATTTACTTTGTTAGCAGCTTAGTGACTGTACATCTGTACATAATCTGGGGTAGTAGCACCTTTTTCTTCTACTGATTGTTTACTAGAACATAAATCAACCCCCCCCCCCCCCCTTGTGCCTTCCTAGACCATTAATCACGCTGCAAGAGACGACCAGAGCCTGCGGGCACGCTGCAAGAGACGACCAGAGCCTGCGGGCACGCTGCAAGAGACGACCAGAGTCTGCGGGCACGCTGCAAGAGACGACCAGAGCCTGCGGGCACACTGCAAGAGACGACCAGAGCCTGCGGGCACACTGCAAGAGACGACCAGAGTCTGCGGGTAGTGCTGCACAATTCTAGCTAAAAATTAGAATCACAATATTTTTTGCTTAGAGTAAAGATCACAATTCTCACGGCATATCATCTTACACATTATATAAAAAATGTTATAAAATTTTTTCATTGCTGTGATTCATTAAAGTGTATTTTTTTCCCCAAAAGAAGTGCGTTTGAAAGACTGCTGCACAAATGTGTGTGTGTAAAAAAATTTAAGTGTTTGGGGGTAAACTTGTAACCAACAAGTGCCAGAAAAAGGCTTAGTCTAAGTGGTTAAACTGACATCATTAACAGACCGAAGTTGATCCCTTTGATCTATGTTACAATTTTGCTCTTCATCACTGACTAAGGACCCTTTCACATGTGTGGATCCATATTCAGACATCAGCCTGCTCAGCAGGGATCACCCCCATTGATCCCCGCTGAGCCGTCGGATGACAAGTCCATCTCTGCACACTGTGCAGAAACAGACCTGTCAGATCTCCTCTCTCCTCTATGGGGGGGGGGGGAATTGTATGAAAATGGATCGCCTGTCTGTTTTCATCCAATACACTAGACGGATGAAAAATAGGGTTTTCACCCGTCTGGATTTAGCGTAGCGGATCAGATCGGGGCGGATCAGACGCAAGCGATATTATCCACTGGGGGGAGGGAGAGAGCGAGCGACGGGGGGGGGAGCGAGCGAGCGAGCCAGCAGGACAGAGCGAGCGAGCCAGCAGGACAGAGCGAGCGAGCAGGAGGAGAGAGCGAGCGAGCCAGCAGGACAGAGCGAGCGAGCAGGAGGAGAGAGCGAGCGAGCCAGCAGGACAGAGCGAGCGAGCAGGAGGAGAGAGCGAGCGAGCCAGCAGGAGAGAGCGAGCGAGGAGGAGAGAGCGAGCGAGGAGGAGGAGAGCGAGCGAGGAGGAGGAGGAGAGAGCGAGGAGGAGGAGGAGAGAGCGAGCGAGGAGGAGGAGAGAGCGAGCGAGGAGGAGGAGAGAGCGAGCGAGCGGAGGAGGAGAGAGCGAGCGAGCGAGGAGGAGGGAGAGCGAGCGAGCGAGGAGGAGGAGAGAGGCGAGCGAGCGAGGAGGAGGAGGAGGAGGAGGCGAGCGAGCAGGAGGAGGAGGAGGAGGAGGAGCGAGCGAGCAGGAGGAGGAGGAGGAGGAGGGAGGAGCGAGCGAGCAGGAGGAGGAGGAGGAGCGAGCGAGCGAGGAGGAGGAGCGAGCGAGGAGGAGGAGGAGAGAGCGAGCGAGGAGGAGGAGGAGAGAGCGAGCGAGGAGGAGGAGAGAGCGAGGAGGAGGAGGAGAGAGCGAGCGAGCAGGAGGAGGAGAGAGCGAGCGAGGAGGAGGAGGAGAGAGCGAGCGAGGAGGAGGAGAGAGCGAGCGAGGAGGAGGAGGAGAGAGCGAGCGAGGAGGAGGAGGAGAGAGCGAGCGAGGAGGAGGAGGAGAGAGCGAGCGAGGAGGAGGAGGAGAGAGCGAGCGAGGAGGAGGAAACAGAAAATGAGAGGAGGAGGAGGAAGAAAGAGAACGGGGAGTGGAGAGAAGAAAGAGCAGAGTTTAAGGGGTGGAAAGGGTTTCCAGGAACTGGTTTTAGAGAGAAGAGTGTTTTTGGGACGGGTCTTCAGTTAGAGGAAGAGGTTGGGGGGGGATTGGAGTTTTCAGACCCTGCTCCTTGTACAGTGATTACACTCCATGTTTCTGATATACCTGGAAATGTTGTGTGGAGGATATTAAAGTCCCTTTAAACCTGGAGATGTCAGATTATAAATAGCGGGCGGCTAGTCCCATCCCCTCCCTGCTCTTCCCACATCCGGAAGTCTTTCCCCAGGAATGCTCCAGGTCACATTACGCCATGTGGAAACCTGAATGGAGATTCTCTATCACAGGCACTTCACATCGGGTCATTAACCTCTATTAGCTCTCATTAGTGAGCTTCACTCACTTCCTGCAATCAGCATGAATCCTCTCCCACTTCACCAACACTCAGTGCGGTGCTATTCTTCTCCTAATCCCATCCACTGTCATCATTTCCCAGTCATGTGGGAACACACTGCTAGCATTGTATATTGTGTTATATACATTTTCATTTTTTACGGTAAAAGGAAGAATGAATAAAGGGTCTTTTTTTATAGTGGTTGTACATTTTTTAGTGGTTGTAAATGCAATTTTATTTTATCTAACATACATATTATACTTACCTGCTCTGTCCAATGGATCTACACAGAGCAGCCCCAAACCTCCTCTACTTGAGAACCTCGCTGGCGCTCCTGGCTTTACCTGTCTGGCAGTTTCCCCCTATGGGGCACTCATGCAGGCTCACTCCAGAGCCCCGCTGCATCTATACAGACAGACAGCGGGACTCAGCCCTGCCCCCCACTTCCTTGTCCGTGGCTTTAATTGACACCTTCGGGAGCCATTGGCTCAACAAAGCCAGCGAGACCAGGATGTGAGTGGAGCGAATGAGGGCTCAGGTAAATGCAGGGAGGCGAAGGGGGATAATAAAGACACTTTTTTTTGTAACCTAAGTGTTACTAAACCCACAACAATAAAATCAGTGTGTATATGCAGTAAAGCATGCTTGCTATACTCACTGTGTAACCTAAGGGGTTAATCCTCTGCATTGTGTAAAAAAGGCTGTTTGATCCTGTCTTTTCTTAGACTCCCTTTCTTCCACAACCCCAATCCATCTGCTAACAGTACAGAGCTTTGGGGGCACTTTGCACATGCTTAGTTTGGTGTGTATTGCTAGAAATATTTTTTTTTCTTGGCAGGGTGCATGCGTCTAGCACAGAGCCAATGATCACTGTACAGAGGGTCAGGGGTCCTGCAGCCTCATAGGTCAGAGTAAAATGAAAACTCCTACAAGTTTTAACCAGACACTGATAAAAAAAAGTCACAAGCCTGCTATATACTGCTGATATGATTGAAAATGAAATAATTGCATTTCCATGTTCTGTGTTCCGTGGGAGACCAGATGCAGTGAATGCAGGGTCCTGGCTTTTGTAACACTTTAATGCATAGAATGCATTAAGGTAAAAAAAAAAAAAAAAAAAAGGTTTAGTCCAGGGGTGTCCAAACTTTTTCCAAAGAGGGTCAAATTTGATGAAGTGAACATGTGTGAGGGCCGAACATTTTGCCTGACATTCTTTGAACCATTAAAAATAAATGCAAAACTAATACACTGCCCATCAAGAAATCTCTTGCCTTTGTGTCACAGATGACCGCTGTCAAAAAAAAACAAAAAAAAAAAAATTAAAAACGCGCACCTTCACTTTTAGAGGGAAGTTTCAGAAAAAAGCTTAAATTTGAAATAAAGAACTGTGAAGCAAAATAAGGGTCATTGCCAATCAATGCAGCCTAATCAGTGCCCATCTGCAGCCTCACCACTCCCAATCGAAGGCAGCCTCACCACTCCCAATTGAAGGCAGCCTCACCACTCCCAATCGAAGGCAGCCTCACCACTCCCAATCGAAGGCAGCCTCACCACTCCCAATCGAAGGCAGCCTCACCACTCCCAATCGATTGACATCAGTGCAACCTGATCAATGCCCCTCTGCACCCTCAGAAGAAACAGGAAGAGGGCGAGACAAGCGCCAACAGATTACATAAAGGAGAATCTCCTGTTTACTCAGCGGCCTCTTTAATACAAAGTCTCGCCTCCTATGACAGACAGAGCAGTCGTCCAATGGCAGCCCAGGAGACTGGACTTCCTATTACAGAGGCCACCTAGTAAACAGAAGATTCTGTTTAATAGGCGGCTGACGGCCCCTCCCTGTCCCCTCGGGGGAACGATAAATACAGTATATAGCGTTTGTAGCCCCCCCCCCCCCCAAAGAATTACCAGTAGGGCCGTATGAATCCGGACCACGGGCATGCCTGGTTTAGGCTTTATAACCATTTTAAAGCCCAATTCAAACATTCTATATTATTTCTGTAATGTACCAACCTATTCCATTGATTTTACACCTATGATTCATCCTTGCAAAGTGATAAAAAGAATTGTCACTAATTGCTAGATTCAATCATTTCATAAAAGGTTACATCAACAAACTCACATCTAGAAACCAGGTTCTGTCCGATAGAAATGTAACACTTGTCCCTAATGATCTGAAGCACCTAACCATGTCCCAGGCAGCCAAAGATCATGTGATCTTTGCATACCCTTTAACAGTTTCCCGACCTCCTCACGCAGATATACTGTGGCAGAAGGGCACGTACCTGTACGTTGCCCTTTAAGAGGCGGGTTGCAGGCATACGCCCGCCAGGAGCTTCATGAGCGTGATCACGGGTGATGCGGACTCGATCGTCTCACAGAGAGGAAGAAAGGGGAGATGTTGATGTAAACAAGCGTTTCCCCATTCTGCCTAGTGTCACTGATCACTTTTCCCTGTTATCGGGAGCGTGATCAGTGTCGTGTCATTCAACCTGCCGAGTTAAAAAACGCAAAAAATAAAAAATAAATAAATAAAAAAGTGTGTACCAGGCTGTAGTGTAGTGATGATGATACTTGTGTGGTGGCAGGCAGGACTTGTAGCTTTTTAATTCACAATTTGCTATGAATGACATGGCTGTGGGGGTGGAGCCATACCAAATTCAAATAATGACAGGAGCCTGCGGACAAAAAAAAAATTCCTAGATTTTGTAAGGGGGGGGGGGGATACATCGGCTATGACCATGTTTTATGTTGCATCCTAAATATGGTTATAACATGAAACATGGTCAGAATAACGGTCTTCTCTTTTTCAACTCTTGCAATGGGAAAGGGGGTGGCAATTTTAAAAGACCAAATTTTTTTTCTTCATTTTTAATTTTGTTATAAAATTTTGCCAACAGTAATATTTCTCCTTCATTGATGTACGTTGATGAGGTGGCACTGATACGGCAGCACTGCTAGGTGGCACTCATGGGGATTCATAGGTGGCACTGGTAGGCACTGGCAGGGGGTACTGGTTGGCACAGATGAGGCATAATTGCCTCTTGCTCTTCGGGACCGATGTCCCTTGCAGATAAGCCAGTGATTGTTTTTGTTTGTTTTCTCCTCACGCTGACAGCGTGAGGAGGGAAAAAAAAAAAAAACTAACGGTTACTGAGCTTTTCTTTACATCATGTGATCAGCTGTCATTGGCCAACAGCTGATCACATGGTAAGGAGCCGGGAATCTGATTACCGGTGACTCACAGGGCGCACACAGGGAGCATGCAAAGGGGAGGCCCGTAAATTCAGGTCTGCGCTGTGGCAGTCATTCGGCTATAGCGCGGATGGCAAGAGGTTAAAGAGCAACTTCACTTTTGTTGCCAAAAAAACAAAACACATTCCCCTCTGGGTGATCCATGTACGTTCCAAGGATTTTGAGACACTGTTGCAGATTCCTACCTTTTGTTATTCTGAAGAAATCACTGTGCGTTGGTCTCTATTGAGGAAAGCTACAGGGTCTGTATCCTTTTAGACGTGATTACCTATTGGGAATATCTCATCAAAAATGACATTTTTGTTGCAGGTGATGCGTGAAATCTGACTTGCATATCTTCAGCTGGCCATACATTTTACAATTTTCTTATTCAATTTCCTTTAGATTTACCTTCAACCATGTAGTGCAAGGGCCTACCCGATTGCATACAAATTGAAAGTGTTTAGGTGTGACCTCATATTATATGGTTTGGGTAAATCTAAAGGAAAATTGTATAATGTATGGCCGGGGGGGGGGTTTGGGGTGGGCGTTGTGTATACATTCTGTGTATAGAACACCCCCAGGTAGTCATATTGCATTTCATTTTACTTAAAATTACAGCAGCTGCCAATTGAAAAGTTAAGGTCATTTTTAATAGTATTCAATTACAATATGAATTGAGCGGCAGCATGCAGGGTGAGTATCTCCTAAACCCTGTAGGTTTAGGAGATATTCATTTTACTTAGAGGTAAGCTTTATTATAGGCTTACCAGTAGGTAAAAATGGGGTATACAACCACTTTAAGGAACGCCCCATGTACATATACTCCGGCAGGGCTGCCCTTAAAGCGGAGGTCCACCCTAAAGTGGACCTCGGCTCATCGGAACCCTCCCCCCCTCCGGCGCCTTTCAGGGGGGAGGGGGGGGTGCAGATACCTGTACAGTACAGGTATTCTGCACCCACTTCCGGGATAGCTCTCTGCGGAAAGGGGCGTAGATTATGCCCCTTTCCGCAAGTGCCCGCCCCTTTCCGCAAGTGCCCCGCTGCCTGCTGGGAAACACACAGATCCCAGAGGCAGCGGGGACCGTCCTTATTGCGCAGCGCGATTCGCGCATGCGCAGTAGGGAACCGGGAAATGAAGCCGAAAGGCTCCATTTCCTGATTCCCATACCCAAGATGGCGGCGGCAGGACCTTACTGACGATCTAGAGATCGGCTTCGGGTGCCGACATCGCGGGCACGCTGGACAGGTAAGTGTCACTATTTTAAAAGTCAGCAGCTGCAGTATTTGTAGCTGCTGGCTTTAAAAAAAAAAAAAAGCGGAGTCCCGGTGGATTCCCGCTTTAAGCGCAAAATCACGTACCTGCCGGCAGCCCACTCCCGCTATGATTAGACACAGTGGGAGTCAATCATCAGGTCTGGGGGACACCATGTCCACCGGGACCCACCGATCGTTTGAGGCAGACAGAACGGCGGTCTGCCTATGTAAACAAGCCAGATCGCTGTTCAATCAGAGGGGAAGATGGAGATCTTGTGTTTCTGCTAAGCTGTAACATGGATCTCTGTCTTTCCCCAGTTAAACCATCCCCCACACAGTTAACAAGCACTCCGAGGGAACACATTTAACCCTTTGATTGCCCCTGGTGTTAACTAGGGCCGAAACAACTAATCGATTAATCGACAACTAATCGATTATGAAAATAATCGATTATTTTCATAATCGAGTAATCGGCCACTATCATAATGGGGTTAAAAAAAAACTAAAATTAGCCCTTTATAGTACAAAAAGAGCAAAATCACTACTGTAAATATTACTTTCACTGTCCCATAGTAAAAAATGAACCCACATGATCGGAATTCTCATCGGAAAAAGCTCTGATGGTTTTCCCGACGGAATTCGGCTCAAGCTGTCTTTCCTACACACGGTCGAGATGTACACCAACAATATTGCGCAAAAGGAAAATTATAAATTGAAATAGATAAATACAAAGAACTGTATATGATGAGCAGCCAACACGCTAAAACTAGGGATTTTTTTTTAGCTGGAAAATCGATAAAAAATGTAGTGCAAGCGCTCAGCCTATACACACTTCTTATAGTGCTACAAAATAATATGTGCTCAAATATATGTATAGTATTACCCAAAAGGAAAAAAATATAGATACAATGTAATAAAAATACAGAATATGAAATTGTATAAATATATACAGTGACCTATATATATACCAAGAGAAGAGGGTAATGGGATGTTGTATCTCTAAAAGAGAAAACAGTGACTATGAATATTTGTAAACAATAAACACAGTGATAAAATCCATAAATAACTGTGAAAACAGTGACTGTGAATGTCTATAAACAATAATCTCAATAATGAAGTCCATAAATGAATATATAGTCCAAAACAATCGTGCAGAGTGCCAGTAGTGACCAGGATCCTGTGATATGGTGACCGAAAAGAACAATGTTCCACCAAGTGACAATCCCACCACCTTGTAGGGTGTAGGCTTACCAGATCTATGTGACCCTAGTAGGCATACGCCTCAGGGGTCAATCAAAGCTTGCGATCCCAACCAAAGAATGGTCTCAAGGATTAGGTGTGTCAGTCATGGCATATACGATCCCAACAGATGGCTAGATGTGGTCAATATTCCTCATGTGCATATATAGATCCAACAATGATTCAGGCATGAAAGATGAGAAGACAGAACCGACATGGCATAATAACGTCTTTAAAAAAACTTTAATAAAAAATATTTAATAAAAAATATTTTGGTAAAACTCACATTTCCAAAAAGTACAATCAAGCGTGTCAGGATAAAAATGGCAGTAGCGGAGTCCTCCCGACGCGTTTCGACCCACCGGTCATCATCTGGGGACCTACACACGGTCACATCAAATTCCCATCATTTATAACACGGTGACGTACAACACATACAACGTGACTAGAAAAAGGAAGTTCAATAGCCAGTAGCCAATAGCTTCCGTCTCGTAGTTGAATCTGAGCATGCGTAGTTTTTGGCGTGTCAGAATTGCATACACACGATCGGAATTACCGTTAGAAAGTTTTTCCATCAGGAAAATTGAGAACATGCTATCAATTTTTGGCTGGCGGAAATTTGGACAGCTAAATTCCGATGGAGCATACACATGGTCGCATTTTCCGATGAAAAGCTCTCATTGGTCTTTTTCTGGCCGGAATTCCGATCGTGTATACGCGGCATTACAGTTGCGATTATTTGCTCTTTTTGTACAAATTTTCGTTTTTTTAACCCCATTATGTTAGGCCTGGGTTACATGTCTGTGTTTTTTGGTACTTTTTGCAGAAATACAGTTCATTTACATGGTTTCCTATGGGACATGTTCACATCCATGATTTTTTTCAGCTGCTGTGTATTTGGAAAAGACAAGAACTTTTTTTTTTAAACGCAAAACGGTGCTATTTTGGTTTTTCGGTTCAATATACTGCAATGGAGAAGCTGCAGAAAAGCATGTAATAACACAATTTGTGTTTTTTAATCTGCCCAACAAATTGGCCAAAAAAATATGTAAAAATGCAAATCGCAGCAAAATTACTTTTTTTTTTTTTTTTAAAAGGTTATTAACTGATTAATCTAAACAATAATCGGCCAACTAATCGATTATGAAAATAATCGTTCGTTGCAGCCCTAGTGTTAACCCCTTCCCTGCCAGTGTCATTAGTACAGTGACAGTGCATTTTTGTTTAGCACTGATCACTGTATTGGTGCCACTGGTCCCCAAAAAGTGTCACTTTGTGTCCGATTTATCTGCCGCAATGTTGCAGTCCTGCTAAAGATCTCTGAGCGCCACCATTACTAGTAAAAAAAAAAAAATTAAAAAAAAATGTAAAAGTCTGTAAATCTATTCCATAGTTTGTAGACGCAATAACTTTTGCGCAAACCAGTCAATATACGCTTACTGGGATTTTTAATTTTTTTTTAACCACAAACAAGTAGCAGAATACATATTGGCCTACATTGATAAATAAATTAGATTTTTTTTTATTGAATGTGTTTTATAGCAGAAAGTAAAAAAAATCTCTCCCTCCATCTCTCTCTCTCTATATCTATATCATTTATATCTATATCTAGATCGAGAAAGATATAGAGATTGAGAGATAGAGATGTATATATATATATATATATATATATATATATATATATATATATATATATATATATATATATATATATATATATATATATATATATATATATATATATACATATACATACATATACACATATACACACTTTTTTTTTCTTGCGCGCTATAAACAAAAAAGGAGCAAACAACGCACACATCAATTTTATTTGGGTACAGCATCGCACAACCGCGCAATTGTCAGTTAAAGCAATGCAGCGCCATATCGCATGGCGCTGCGTTGCTTTATGGCCTGGTCAGGAAGGGGGTAAACCTTCTGGAGCTGAAATGGTTAAAGTTCCGTACATCTAAACTATTAAAAACCCGGCTCATAGAGCTGGTATGTTGCATACCCTGTACCCACATGCCAAGTTGCTCTAAAAATTAATCTAAGAAAATATATTTACTAATGCGGAGTTATATTAAAGATCCTTTTAAATGTTGGTAAATTTTGATGTGCAATGTCTATTTCCAATCTCCAGAGCCCACCAGATCCTGTATAAATCTTCATTATCAGTAATGACACTCGCCCTCTCCTCTGTCTGCTCAGCCAGTCAATGGAAAGGATGGTGGGGGTCTAGTCGATTTGGGGGTGGGGGGGGGGTCTAGTCGGAAGTGAAGAATATCCAGCCGAGTGGACTTGAGCGAATGCCTGGGCGGGGGTGGTTTGGGTCTGCTGAGTCAAAGGTCCATAGGGAAATGATTAATGCTGAAGACTCATTAGGCTGCATATAATGCTAAACAGAAGCAATCCTGCATTCACTTCCCAGGTAACAATTATCAGAAGGATTCACTGCAGAAATAACGACAGGAAGACAACAACTATATCCTGCCAGTGAAAAGCTTTTTAACCACTTGCTTACTGGGCACTTAAACCCCCCTCAGTCCCAGACCAATTTTCAGCTTTCATCGCTGTTGCACTTTGAATGACAATTGCGCGGTCATACAACACTGTACCCAAATGACATTTTTATCATTTTTTTCCCACAAATAGAGCTTTATTTTGGTGGTATTTAATCACAGCTGGGAGTTTTATTTTTTGCTAAACAAAAAAAGATGCAAAAAAAAAAAAATCATGTTTAATAGTTTGTTTTTGTAATTTTGCAAACAGGTCATTTTTCTCCTTCATTGAAGTGCGCTGATGAGGCGGCACCGATAGGCTGCACTGGTGGGCACTGATGGGCTGCATTGGTGGGCACTGATGGGCACAGATAAGGCTGCACCGATGGGCACTGATAGGTACCACTGATAGGTGGCACTGCTGGGCACTGATGGGCGGCACTGCTGGGCACTGGTAGATGACACTGATGGGCGGCACTGCTGGGCACTGATGGGCACAGGTAGATGACACTGATGGGCACGGATATGTGGCACTGGGGTGCAGCACCTTTGTTGAGGCATATTGTGGGCACTGCTGGGTGGCACTGAGCGGCACTGCTGGGTGGCACTGTGGGCGGCACTGCTGGCGGCACTGCTGGGCGGCACTGCTGGGCGGCACTGCTGGGCGGCACTGCTGGGCGGCACTGCTGGGTGGCACAAATTTTTTATTATGTGTAGTTATGAGGGGGCAGGTGGGCACTGGCAGGGCTGGCGGTGATCGGGACTGATGTCCCGATCACGGCCGCCGGTGATCGGCTTTTTTTTTTTTCTCCTCGCGCTGTCAGCGCGAGGAGGAATAATAGCCGATTACCGGCTCCGTTATATCACATGATCAGCTGTCATTGGCTGACAGCTGATCACATGATAAGGGGTCGGGATCGACCCCTTGCATGGATCGGTGATCAGGCGAGTCTCGTAGACTCGCCGATCACAGAGCGCGCCCCTCAGGGGGCGCGCAGGCCACTCGTGCACGGGACTACGTCTATTGATGTCGTCCCGGAAAAGGAGATCCGCGCTGTAGCCGTCATTCGGCTATAGCGCGGGTCTCAAGTGGTTAAAAAGATTTAAAGGGTGACTCCACTTTCGTGGGAAAAAAAATTGGAAATAAAAAACATAGCGTATACAATTACATATTTAAATTAAATGTTATTAAAAAGGACCCTTTCCAAACCTGCACTGCTGTAAGTTTCTGTAAAATGCAATATGGCTACCTGGAGGCGTTCTGTACACATGATTGGCTTAACACATTTCCCAGCAGTCTGCACTAAGATATAAATCAAATGTCAGGCACCCTCTGCAACAAAAATTTCCTTTTTGGTGAGATACTACAAATAGGAAATCTTAACTAAAGGGGCGCAGACCCTGCCACTTTCCAAAGTAGTGCCCTGCAGGTGCAGCAGCTAGTTGATAATTAGGAAACCACATTAGAGTCACTTGGGACACAGACACATATTTCTTCATAACAACAAGGTGGTAGGAAACTGCAAAGTTTTTTAAAATCCCTGCAATGTACATAGTTTCTCAACAAATGTGGCGTTACTTTTTAAAGTACTCAACTATATACAAACGCCATTTAGATATGTGACAGTGGAACGAAAGCCGCGCCCTCTGCCAGGTTTTTATGGCCGACTGTCCCTGCGGCAAAGATAACGCTTTCTATAATGTCCCCAGTAGTATAAAAGGTAGGGGGGAAATCTTTAAGCTGGAAAGTTCTAACCCTTCCCCACTCTCAACTGAATAAATTGTGCTACACCTTCTGTTTAACCACTTCCCAACCAGGTTGGCTCTCCTGCGCGAATCGCTGTCATTGTACATCAGGCGCGTACACAGCGATCTGTGGGCGGATGCACGTGTGCCCATTCGCTAGGGGGGGAGCCAATCAACGGAATCTATGTACGCCGACCACCCGCAATCGCTCCAAAGAGAGGCAGAACGGGGATCTGCCAATGTAAACAAACAGATCCCCATTCTGTCAGGGGAGTAGAGTCACATTGTTTGTTCTTAGCAATCAGGACCAGCGATCTCTCTCTACTCCCTGTCAGTCCCCTCCCCTCACAGTTAGTAAACACCTCCCTAGGGAACAGTTACCCTTTGATCGCCCCTGGTGTAAACCCCTTCTCTGCCGTGTCATTTATACAGTAATCAGTGCATTTTTATAGCACCAAACGCTGTATAAACGTCACTGGTCCCAAAAAAAAGTGTCAAAAGTGTCCGATCTGTCCACTGCAATGTCGCAGTCCTGATTTTAAAAAAAAAAAAAAAAAAAAAAAAAAAATCGCTGATCACCGCCATAACTAAAAAATAAAAATGGCATAAATCTATCCGCTATTTTGTAGACGCGATAACTTTTGTGCAAATCAATACACGCCAATTGGGGTTTTTTTTTAACAAAAATATGTAGAAGTATACATATTGGCCTAAACCGAGGAAGAAATTAGTTTCACATTTATTTTTGGGATATTTATTATAGCAAAAAGTAAAAAATATTGTTTTTCAAAATTGTCGCTTTTTTTGTTTATAGCTCAAAAAAATAAAAACCGCAGAAGTGATCAAATACCACCAAAAGAAAAAAGGAAAAAAAGGACATGAATTTTGTTTGGGTGCCATGCCACACGACCGTGCAACTGTCTGTTAAAGCAACACAGTGCCGTATCGCAAAAAATGGCCTGGTCAGGAAGTGGTTAAATACTTCTGGGGCTGAAGTGGTTAAAGCAGAGGTGTCCAACCAGCGGCCCGGGAGCATCTGGAGAGATGCTGAAAATGCCACAGCAGCTGACACAGACAAGCCTGACCCATGCAAATCTGTAGGGATGCCAGGGATGCCATGCAAACAGCAGCTGTGGCAGCCTACATTGACAAGCCAGGCAAATGAAAGGATGCAGGGGATGTCAGGTAAGCAAATGCTTCATGGCAGAATGTAGGGGAGTACTGGGGTGGGCTGCACCCCCCACAGCACATGGGCTATATTTACACCGGTAATTAGGGCTGGTGAAAAATTGTAGCTGCAGTTCCTCCTGCAGCTCTCAGCAGATAGGTGCAGCTGCTGGCCCCGTTCACCGGTAGCAGCGCTTATTTGCAGCTCTCTACACACTTTGTGAGCGGGCCCAGTGGGGCGCACCCACCCGCACCTTTTCTTGCAATGTGGCCCAGGAAGGTTCAACACCCCTGGTTTAAAGGAAACCTTCACTGAGAATATATGGGAGGTTTCCATTGCTGCTATATCCTTCTGGCTTCATTACTATCTGAGCCCCTGGCCTAATACAAGCATGCAGATAAAGAGCAAAGGTCTAAATCAGGGGTAGGCAACCTGGGGACCCCCAGTTGTTGCAGAACTACAAGTCATGGGAAATTTAGTTCCACAAACACTGCAGGGCCCCGGGTTGCCTACCCATGGTCTAAATGCTGAAGGATGCTAGACCTGTGCATTGGAGACACAACAAAACCACTCAACAAACGAATAGCCCAACACAGGATCGTAAATTCTACAGGTCAGGACGTCACATTCATTCTACAGCTTAAAGGGAAAGTTCAGCTTTTCACAAAAAAAGAAAAAAGGTGAACTCCAGATATCTGGGCATCCCCTTTGGACCCTGCCGGACATAGCAGCTGTGATGCCCTGTGGTGCCAATGTACCAGTTCATACACCACAATACACATCCCAGGAGTGTCAATCAGAATGCGCACAATGGCAACTACTCATTGGTCTGCACAGGCCCATGCTGCTGACCAATGGGAAGCACATTTGAGGCTTCTTCTGGTAAGGTGTCCCAGAAGAAAAAAAGCATTCTCATTGGTCAAGTGTGGTGCTGACCAATGAGCAATTTCCTTTGCAAACATTATAATTAATATACACTCCAGGGCCGTACGCTGCAGCGTAGGGACCACTACACCAGCAACACGGGGCTTAGTGGCCGATATGTTCAATAGAGTCCAGGGGGGTGGCCAGGATATGTGGCGTTTATCTTTTTTTTTCATAGGACAATAAGCTGCACATTTTGAACAGAGAGGTAAACTGGTTCACATGAAAACCACCAACCACTAACTGGAACACTGAGCAGGGGATGGCTTCTTTTAACACCACCTGTTTCCACGTTAAATTACATTTTGCCATCTCCACCCTGGCAGTTTGACAACCATTCACGCCAACCATGTGTACAGAATGATTAACACCTATGAAGTCTTCCTGACACCAAGGATGGGATTACGTAGCTAGAACAAGGTGGTTCCAGTACTTTCACACCTCCCATCCTGTTCTTGGACAATCAACATCTGCCTTGACACTTTCCATGCAGACTGGATTAAGACAGCCTCCCTTAACCTTTTTACCCCTTGAAACAATTTACAGGTTTTAGGGGATCCCTTCTAAGTTTAGTCCATCAGTGGTCATTAAGAATATGCACCTTGCATACACGATCAGTGAAGAGACTGCCCCCCTCCTACCAGTGGTGATTACAACACCCCCCCTTACCAGTCAGCTAAAAGCCCATAGGCATTATGCTATTGACTGTGCCAACTGACGATGGACCTGGAACCATGCAGACACCATCAGAAGGGAGGTCAATCAGCCACAGCTCAAAGAAACGCTAGCAACCTCGGGAGGAACCCTGTTTGAGAATGGCCGGGTTAAGGTGTCGGTGCTACCTGTGTGGATAAAAAATACCAAAGGTATGTTCCCGACACTCATTAGAATTAGAGATACTATAGTCTTTTTTTTTTGTTAAAAATAACAAACATGTCTTACTTACAAGCTCTGTGAAGTGGTTTTGCTCAGAGCAGCCCAGATCCTCCTCATCTTGGGTCCCTCTTTGGTGCTGCTGGCCCCTCCCTCCTGTTAAGTGACCCCACAGCAAGCAGCTTGTTATGGGGGACTGGAGCCGCATCTCCCTGAGTCCATTCAGACACAGAGCAATGGCCCTGCCCCCTTTCTCTCATTGGCTCAAAGATTTTTATTGACAGCAGCGGTAGCCAATGGCGCCACACTGCTGTCTCAGCCAATAAAAAGGGGAGTCCCAGAGTCTCTTGGGCAACATTGCTGGATCTCGATCGATCTTAGGTAAGTATTAGGGGGGCTGAGGGGGAAGCAGCACATAGGAGTTTTCTTATGTTAATGCATAGAATGTATTAACCACTTAACCCCCGGACCAATTTGCAGCCAAAGGACCAGGCCCCTTTTTGCAATTCGGCGACATCGCTCCCAAACAAAAATGGCGTCCTTTTTTTCCCACAAATAGAGCTTTCTTTTGATGGTATTTGATCACCTCTGCGGTTTTTATTTTTTGTGCTATAAACAAAAATAGAGCGACAATTATGAAAAAAAAATTCAATATTTTTTACTTTTTGCTATAATAAATATCCCCAAAAAATATATAAATGAAACATTTTTTCTCCTCAGTTTAGGCCAATACGTATTCTACATTATTTTTTTTTCTACCAAAAATATTGCAATTACCGATTGATTGGTTTGCGCAAAAGTTATAGCATTTACAAAATACGGTATAGTTTTATAGCATTTTTATTATTTTTTATTTTTTTTACTAGTAATGGCGGTGATCAGCGATTTTTATTGTGACTGCGACATTATAGCGGACAGATCGGACATTTTTGACACATTTTTGGGACCATTGTCATTTATACAGCAACCAGTGCTATTTAAATGCATGGATTCCTGTGTAAATGACGCTGGCAGTGAAGGAGTTAACCACTAGGGGGCAGTGAAGGGGTTACGTGTGACGTTATGTGTTTTTTTTTTATTGTAGGGGGCATGGCCTGGCATGTGACCTCACTGATAGTCTTTCCCTATAACAGGGAACAGACGATCGGTGACAGCCACAGTAGGAAGCATGGGGAGAGGTTTGTTTACACAGACATCTCCTCATTCTTCAGCTCTGTGACAGGATCGCGGGACACCAGCAGCGATCGGGTCCGCTGGTCCCGCGGCCACGGAGCTTAGGACCGGGTCGGGAGCACACCGGCGGCGGTGCGCTCCCAACCCACAGATGGGCACTTAAAGAGCCACGTACAGGTACATGATTGTGCCCAGCCGTGCCATTCTGCCGACGTATATGTGCAGGAGGCGGTCCTTAAGCAGTTAAGATAAAAAAAACTTCTGACTTCATAACCACTTTAAAGAATTAGATTGGGTAAGCAATTAAACATTTTCAATATTACTGAACAAGTCCAGTTGAATGTGTAATCCAGTGGTTGTCAACTAATGAGCAAGCATGAGCTAAAAGGAGGCCATAAATGTGGCCCCTGAGATCGAAGTGGAGTTCCACCCAAAAATTGAACTGCTGCTTTAAGGGAAGGTGACCCCCTGACATGCCACATGTGCCATGTTCTTTTTTTTGGGGGGGGGGAGCGGACACCTTCTTTTTAGAGGATCCCAGCTCCCACTTCCTCCCGGTGCACCGTGGCACCAGAAGGGAGATAACCTCTCCCCCCTCCCACTCGGCAATCATCTGGGACACGTCACAGGTCCCAGATGATTGCCGGCCAGTCACAGCGTGCCGCTCGCTCATGCGCAGTGCGCGCCCGGCTGTGAAGCCACAACCGGGCGCCCACAGTTACAATGCCAGCGCCGCAGAGAGGAGGGGGAGACAAGCAGGGCTTCATTCCCCCGCATCACTGGACCCTGGGACAGGTGAGTTTATTATTAAAAGTCAGCAGTGGCAATATTTGTAGCTGCTGACTTTTTTTTTTTGTTTTTGTTTTTTTTTTAAGCGGAACTCCCCTTTAATGTTCAATATTTGAAATGCTTGAAAGGAATGTCAGATTGCGGACCTAATAAAGGAAACGAAGATCAGAGAGTGAGGACATGCTACATTTTTGGCTGGGGAGATGCTGCAGAAGACAATACGAAACTGAGAAAATGTTACATGAGGCTAGTAGAGATAAATACTACTACCCTAATCAATGTTCCCACTACAGACTGCTGAGATCCGAGGGTCGCACATCACATACCAAAGGGTGGTATGCCATCCTTAGGCCACAAGTTGGGCAGCAGGGGTGTAACTACTATTAGTCATACCATGGACTTGGATAAATGAGAACCTTCATAGACTCCAACATTCTAATCTACATGCTTGTTCCAGGTCAGTGACAGAGACAGACAGGCAACTACAATTCCTAGAAGGAGATAAGCTGCAGCACCTCCCGTGTACACATGCCTTCTAAATGGCCAAATACATAATACACATACATCTTTCCTGTTGCAGCTTTTGGTGTCACCCGCCTGCTCACTGACTCACAAAAGCACATTGTAGGGGATCTAAGTGACCCTCGTAAGCCCAAGTGACATGGAATGGTCAAGGTGTGGCATTATACTGATCAATGGGAGACAACATATTTTTTTAGGGCAGCTGAGGTTGAGAAGTCAAGCCAAATAAGCCATATCTGGTGTGTATTTAAAGGTTTCTCTAGAGTTCTATATATAAAAGAGAGAGGGAGAA
This sequence comes from Lithobates pipiens, assembly GCF_037356315.1. Lineage (NCBI taxonomy): Eukaryota > Metazoa > Chordata > Amphibia > Anura > Ranidae > Lithobates > Lithobates pipiens. The sequence goes on from NW_027507718.1 coordinate 489,586,990, forward strand.
GCAATTCAATGGAGAAATGGAGACCACAGTAGATCATCCACCCTGCACTTATCACAGATCATGCATACAAAAGATGGACTTAAACTGTAATGGAGACAAGAGATCTCGGGTTCACTTTTGGTTTCAGTTACCCACTTTGAATAATTCTGGTCTCCTTGCTGTAAAACATCTGCCAAGTCTTACAAAGATCGAACCCGCTTACCTGCTGACTCCTCTTGCTGTGAAGCTTCTCTCCCCATTGACTGCACATTTCTCACTGCGCTCTTCCTAATTAAAGACTCAATTAAGCAATTACGTTGCTCTGCCACAATGTAACTGGTGACCGCTTATAGAACTTCTTCACTTACTTTAGGGTTCATGCGCACTAGGCAGCAGAAAAGATGCCAGAACTGCTGGCAGAATTTTTTATTTTTTTTAAAACCTCCTATTGAGCATATTGTACACGAGTTTAAATTACGGTAAGCGTTTTTCCTCAAGGATTCCAAATCCCCAAAAATGACCCCCCAAGCAAGATGCTGGGACATCTGAACAATATAACCCGGGAGGGAGCGGTGAGGTCCATTGATGTCACAGGTACTTACACTTTTAGACCTCATGCACACTGGATGTTACAAAACTGCCATTAGCGTTAGCTGTAGAATGAGTTTTGTTGCATTTTTTAGCTGTAGTGCATAGCTTTTTTTTTTATTAGCAAAACTATACTCCCACAGATAAACACAGAATAGCCAAGTTTTTTTGTTGTGTTTTTCAGCCTTTTTTACAGCTGAAAAACTCCGCTTAAAACTAGAGTAGCACCAATACCACGCATTTTCACAAGAGCAAATGCTCCGATGCCTAATCCAATACCTCCAGCTCTTCAGCTCTCCTCCCGAAATGAAGAGACATCGTGCAAAGGAGTTGGAGGCATAACTTGCTCATTCCCAGAAGTCAGTGGGTGGAGAGCAGGCAGAGGGTGTCAGCGTCAACATTCTATAACACACTCGCAGCTGACAGGTTAGCTGGCCGGGGCAGGAGCGCAGCCGCTATGTTTCCCAAGACAAATATGCAGATGTTCCGTCAGAGTCGGCGACCTGTCAAAATCGATAACTGACCTTGTACCTTACATGCACAAACTAGGGCCAAATAATCCATCAGATGGTCTTTGGCATGTGAGGGGAACCAACGCAAGCACAGGGAGAACATGAAAACTCCATGCAGACCATATCCTAGCCAGGATTTGAACAGAGGACCCTACAGATAGACGTGCTAACCGCTAAAGCCAGGGGGTCTCCAAAGGGCCAGTTTACTGCCCTTCAAATATTGGGTGGCCTGGACTGTGGCCAGTGGGAGTAGAAAATGCCCTGTCATCTATGGGAGTAAATAATGCTTGTTGGTCAGTGCGAGTACAAAAATTAAACTACTGATGTCGGTGGGAGGAATAGCACCTCGTATCAGTGGAACAAATAGTGCGCCAAGGGCTGGATAAAGGCCACACCCAGCCCTGGTCCGCAGTTTGGATACCCCTACACTAAGCCACTATGTTGCCTACTATCCCTGCCCTCCAAGTACAACATGGTTTTATTTCTACAAGTAGCAAACAGCTGCAGATTTCTAGCACTGCCATTTATGACCTCCTCGAAGATGAAAGCATGCCTCTTTAGGTGTAAGTGAAGCCCAATAGGTATGGGGAGATGCATCAAGCTATGTTGCCTCAAAATACAATATGGATGCATTTCTCCAAGACGTCGTCTCCACTAAGTAGAAAACAATCCTGCAGATTCGCAAATTAATTTCTGATCTACTTGAAGATAAAAAGCAGGCTCCTTTAGAAGTGAGAGAAGTATAATATGTATAGGGAGATATTCCAACCATTGGCTGCCTCAGAATACAAAATGGCCACCTCTTTCTGAGGTAACACATGAAACGAAAGCTTTGCCTCCACTAACAAGTCCATGCTAATCATCTCAGGTACCTCGGGGTTAACACGTGTGATGAAAGGGCTTCTGCAAATCTCCACAGGCAAAGGCTTATAAATATGGAAAGTCCTAATCTAATTTCCATGGTAAAGGAATATTGATTGGGAACAGCATGATTGCAGCAAAGCTTCCTGTGTGAGGGCTGAGGAGAGGGCGGGGGAACTCATTCAGGGAACTTATAACTCATAAAGCATGTCAAATTTGGAAAACACTTCAGTAAATATTGGGGCAAGAGGAAACCTTTGCTGGTGGAGAGGAGATAAATAAGAGCCTAGCGGCAGCCATGTTTTTTTCTGGAGGAAAGGCTTGTGGGTGAGCGGAGCAGGAAAACCGGTCCCAGCATGGCATCGGATGGCGCAAATTAAAAGCACAACCTAACATCAAAGGGTCAATGTGCTCAGCAGACGCATGAATAGTTTATGGGGCTGCACGCTCGTAAAACTGGCCATCATGGACAAAAACTACTGGATGTAGGCCTTTAACGGAAACACAGAATAAATTGCTGGGCTTAATGACAAAACAATTCAGAAATTTCTGAGGTCATCATAATATAGAAGGAGAAAAACTAATTATCTTACTTCAGTTTCGCCTTAAAAACAGACACGGACGTAACAAATATAATGGAATGGAAGCTTTAGACAGCAGACAGACGGCAGAAAGTCAGGAAGGGTGTGCATTTTATTTTTAACAATTTTATTATTATTTTACTGGTGGGATATTTCCTGAAAATTGTAAAATATATGTTTTACATAGACCACTTTCCCACCCAAAAAAAATAAAAAATAAAAAGTTCATAAATCCAAACCAGAATTTCTACTATTACTAAATGATGAAAAGTTGACCGTTATCTGTAGGTTAAAATGAAAATTCAAGGGCAAAAATGGTGTCCATCCACATCTGTGCGACTTAAACTTGTATGACTTCAATTGCGAATTTACCATGCGACTTTGGATGAGTGCAACTCTTATGACTTTGACAAAAGTGATTTTTTATATTTTTTTGCTCTACGAAGTCGCTAGACATGTGCAGAACGCAAACATTTTTTAGTTTCTTTATTTTTTCATGAATTCTAAATTTTTAAAGTAATTTGAAATTGATCGACTGATTTGAATTCCATGTGAAGAATAGCTGGCTGTTAAAGAGCGGGTCTGGAAGCTGGCCGCCACGTCCTTAACCACTTCAATACAGGGCACTTTCACCCCCTTCCTTCCCAGCCCAATTTTCAGCTTTCAGCGCTCTAGCACTTTCAGTGACAATTGCGCGGTCATGCTACACTGTACCCAAATGAAATTTTTATCATTTTGTTCGCACAAATAGAGCTTTATTTTGGTGTTATTTATTCACGACTCCGTTTTTTTTTTTTTGCGATATAAGCGCAAAAAAAGCGGAAATTTGGGAAAAAAACAATATTTTCTTTTTTCTATTTGAAAAGAAATCCAATAAAATCAAATTTTGTCATAAATTTAAGCCAAAATGTATTCTGCTACATGTTTTTGGTAAAAAAAATTCCGTTAAGTGTATAATAATTGGTTTGTGTGATCACGGACATATGTACGCAAATGATCATGTACATATGTGTGCAGGTGATCACGTACATATGTGTGCAGATAATCATTGGGACATGTGATTTTAGTGGGACATATGTGGGGGACATGTTTTTATTATTAGGGACATGTGTTTTTATTATTTGGGGACATGTATGTTTTAGGGACATGTGTGTTTTGGGGACATATGTGGGGACTGTGTTTTCACTGTGTGGTGTGTTGTGTGTTTACACTACACTGATGATCAGTGAGTAAAAAGCTGTGAAAAGCAGCCCATACTCACTGATCATCAGCCGGCTGCAGCGTTCTGCTCTCCTCTTCTCAGCGGTGACTTCCGTGTGAGGAGAGGAGAGCCGATTGCCTAGCAACCGGCTGTTTGTTTACATCACATGACGGCCGTGATTGGACACGGCCGTCATGTGATCAGGAGGGCCAATCACAGAGCCCTCCTGCCGATCTGAGATGTGCCGTGTCCGGGTGACACGAGCACATCGGGATCGCGCCGCTGCGCGGGCGCGCGCGCGCGCGATCCCGCTGCTCCTGAATGACGTTCCTGAACGTCCTATCAGGAGCAGGCGGCTCCCACCCGGCCGTATATATACATTGGCCGGGTGGGAAGTGGTTAACAACCGCTTACTCATCAGCGGTCTCCCCACTGACAGCTGAATGTAAATAAAATTTCGACGTGGAGTCCTCCCCAAAATCCACACCAGACCTTTATCCGAGCATGCAGCCCAGAGGGTTAGGAAAAGAAACAAGGGAAACTAACTATGTAAAGTCTAACAAGATGGAGTTTAGCTTCAAGGAACATGAAGGACACCAAAGCGTTTGACTAGGTGGTGTCAACACTGCCTGGTTGTGTTGTGTGAAGGGCTGTGTAAATGTCAAGACAGAATGGACAAAACTAAAAATCCATTGGCAGGGAAGACCAATTACAATGTCGTCTGTGCAGTTAGTCTAAATTTAAAGTATAAGTGAAGCCTCACCTTGAAAAATAACTAATTAAGCGTCACCTTGCATTGGTGGTAAGTACAAATCTCCTTGACAATGGTTGTCAGTGTAAATTTCCCCTTACATAGAGGTCATTGTATATTCCCCCTTACACTGGTGTTTGGTGTAAATGCTCCTATTATATTGGTGTCAGGGTAGAAATCCCTCTTTATATTGGTGAGTGGAGTAAAATCCCCTGTTATATGGTGGTCAATGTAAATTCCCCCCCTCACATTGGCGATCAGTGTAAATTCACCATTACATTGGTGGTCAGCGAAGAATCCCCCACCATATACTTGTCAAAGATTTCCAGCTCTGCTCTACATGATTCAGGATCTGCCACAGTACTGCCTCCTAACTAATCCCCCCACCACTGCCACTGATCCCAGCAACCACCCAACATTGCCACTGATCACATAGCGCGCGCCCCCCCCCCCCCAAACCTAGCATTCAAGGAGTCCTAGGATCCCTAGAAGGTTTCCGTCTATTGATGGGTTCCCTCATCTCCCCAGTCCATGGTGTGCAGGCAGTGAGGAGATAATGTGCTGTAACCTTCAGCAACCAATCAGTGAGCAGTAATAATGTGCACAACCAATCATTGAAAAGTAAGGATATGCAGTAACCTCCAGCAACCAATCAATGAGCAGTAATGTGCAGAAACCTCTAGCAACCATATAGTGAGTGGTAAGGATGTCTAGTAACCTCTAGCAACCAGTGAACAGTATTGATGTTCGGTAATCGTTTAGCAACAAATCAACAAGCAGACGTCATGTAACGTAACCTCTGGCAAATAATCAGTAAGCCATAATACGTGCTGTAACCTCTAGCAGCCAGGTCAGGGAGTGTTAATGATACACTGTAACCTCTAGCAGCCAGGTCAGGGAGCGTTAATGATACACTGTAACCTCTAGCAACCAATCGCAATTACTGCCTGATCTGATTCAGTAAACTGATTTTCGGTCTAGCTGCTATTCATTTTAGGTCTCAGAGCAGGTGTACAGTGAAATTGCATAGAAGAGGGGGGCTTGGTTCGCACGTGTTTCATCATTGGGAAAGAGAAGGCTGAGTTCTCGGCACAGCCAGAAAACTGACCACACTGTGCTCTCATGCCTAGTGTGGTCAGTTTTTAATGGGAAAGCTGAGAGACTGGCAGGGACACCAGGAATTTTACACGAAGGAACCGATCCAAAGAGAACAGGATACTTTTTCATACAAGTACATGCTACAACAGGCACATATCAGGGATATGAAATGTTGAGGTAACATTCTTTAAAAAGGGAAGTCCACCCAACACCACATCTACCAGGCATCCATGATCTAAGACTAAACTATCTAGCCCTGTAAAGAAGAAATCGCCATACATACCTTTTCTGAAACCGCTCCGTTATGGCCTCCAGCGGAGCAAGCTCTGCAGAGGAGACCGCCGACAACAGCTGTGAAATGAATGGGGAGGGACGTCACCCAAAGACTTACTATGAGGCTTCCTATGTGTCCTCTGAACCCACCGCCACAGCAAAGCCGTCACTGACAGCTCAGCGTGGGATCGGACTGGATTGGCTTCAGAAAAGGCATGTATACCAATTTCTTCTTTAAAGGGCTAGATAGGTTAGTCTTAGATCGTGGATGCCTGTAGAGGGAGAGAGTTTAGTGTTAGGGTGGTTTCCCCTTTAAGCTTTAAAAATATATACAGTAACTACTGTACAAGGTATGAAATTTAACTGACTAGCAAGAATTAAGGCTCCATTTACACTTGTGCAACTTGTCATAGGACACAAGAACACATGACAAGTCATAGCCCATGCATTTCAATGGAAGCCAATCAAATCTATGTGACAAAGTCGCAGTGACATTAAAAAGGTTCCTACACTACTTTGATGCGATTTTCATGCAAGTTGAGTGCCACAGACAGCAATATGAACTCAAAAGTTGCATTAAAGTCACATCCTAATGTTATCAACGCAAGAGCTGTGCAACAGTCAAAGCGAAAGTCAACAACCAAAGTCGCATTCAAGTCACACGCATGCAAAGTAGTAATGTAAAGTTGCAATGGAAATGACTTTGTTGAGTCGCATAAGAGTGAATGGAGCCTTAACTGGCACATCAACTGTCTAAAAAGGGATAAAAACCCAGCTCACAATGTCTTTGATTTTAATTGTCATCTGCAGATGTAAATAAAGACCTTCATTTGCAGGATCACCAGGTATTATTTCAATGAAATTTGCAAATTGAAATAGCTTGAAAGCAGTTTTTGAGATAACTTTGTCATTTTTAAAAGCGACATTAAAATATGATATATAACCAATATGAGCTTTTAGTAATTGGGTTTTGCTTTACTTTAGTGCCACAGGCAGAAAATATAGTTCAGTGGCTGTAATCCTTTATAAAAGACACTGACCCCATAAATAACACTTATATAATGGTAAATAGCTATAAATAATCTGCACTATTTCCTACAGCAGGAAATAGAATACATGACCCTTGACCTTTTTCCTTCTGCATATTTTCAGAAGAAAAAAAAAAATAATTGTGGTGTAAAAAAATTTTCATTAACAAATCGCATATATTTGCCCTGCTAGCAAATCGTCTGTGTGCGCCCAGTTTAATAACTGTAGGCTAAAGAATGCAAATGTATTTAAAAAACTAAATAGATAAATTAGAAACACTACACACACACACACACACACACACACAATATAGGAGAAAATACAATTTGTGATTATGTACATTAAAAAAGGATTCTTCAGACCCCCTCCCCCACTGAAGAGGACAATGGTTTAAAGCGGGAGTCCGCCGGAACTCTGCGTTTTTTTTTTTTTAAAAGCCAGCAGCTACAAATACTGCAGCTGCTGACTTTTAAAATAGTGACACTTACCTGTCCAGCGCGCCCGCGATGTCGGCACCCGAAGCCGATCTCTAGATCGTCTTGTCGGGTGCTGCCGCCGCCATCTTGGGTATGGGAATCAGGAAATGGAGCCTTTCGGCTTCATTTCCCGGTTCCCTACTGCGCATGCGCGAATCGCGCTGCGCAATAAGGATGGTCCCTGCTGCCTCTGGGATCTGTGCGTTTCCCAGCAGGCAGCGGGGCACTTGCGGAAAGGGGCGGGCACTTGCGGAAAGGGGCGTAATCTACGCCCCTTTCCGCAGAGAGCTATCCCGGAAGTGGGTGCAGAATACCTGTACTGTACAGGTATCTGCACCCCCCTCCCCCCTGAAAGGTGCCAATTGTGGCCCTGGAGGGGGGGAGGGTTCCGATGAGCGGAGGTCCACTTTAGGGTGGACCTCCGCTTTAAGAGATTTTTGTTTTTGTTTTTTTAGCATTTTGCCTTTAGATACATTAGCGACCCCCTTAGGCCTCTTTCACACGGGGCGGATCAGTAATGATCCGCCCCGTGAAGATCCGCTCGCTCAGCGGGGATCGCTCCGTTGTCCCCGCTGAGCCGGCTGTGGACAGGGCGGTCTCCGCACACTGTGCGGGGACCGCCCTGTCAGATCTCCGCTCTCCTCTATGGGGATCGGACGAGCACGGACCGTGTGTCCGTGTTTGTCCGATCCGCTCTGCAGACGGATAGAAAAATAGGATTTTCCTCCGTCTGCAGAATCGGACTGTTGCGGAGGCGGACGAAATCGGGTGTCTGCGGATGCTCATCCGCAGACACCCGCTATCCCATAGGGATGAATGTATGTCCGTATTTCATCCGCAAACGGATGGATGAAATACGGACATACCATCCGCATGTGTGAAAGGGGCCTTATACAGGGTTTCTCAACCAGTGTTACATGGAACCCTAGGGTTCCTTCAGAGGTTGCTAGGGGTTCTTTGAGCAATGAGCAATTTCTGCCTCTTCAACAAGTTCCCACTGACACCATTGATCTTTTTAGCCATATTTAAGGGGGTAACTCTTCCCCATGACCACCAATGGCCACAAGTGTAAGCAGCATTCTTCCCACTGACCATCACACTCATTTATCACGAGTTGTAGATATAATAATTTTTATCAGGGGTTCCCTGAGACCGAAAAGTTAATTTAAGGGTTCCTCTGTGTTGAAAAGGTTGAGAAAGCCTGCCCTATTATTAACTTATTCCCTACATACATTCATGCATACCTTGGCAGACATTAAAAAGGTATTAATCAGGCCATCCTGCTTCTAGGACATGGGTGCTCAGGCTGTGGCCCGCCAGCTGTTGCGGAACTACAAGTCCCATGAGGCATTGCAAGGCTGACAGTTACAAGCACGATTCCCCAAAGGCAGAGTCATGATGAGACTTGTAATGCAGTGACAGCTGGAGGGCCACAGGTTGAGCACCCATGTTCTAGAATGTGCAAAAGGCCTGCTGTGGTACACAAAGATCTACCACACTGAGAACAGCCGATTTGACATCAGGTGGCCTAATCGCATTGTACAGACATTTGAAGCGGAACTAAACCCTCCTATCCTTTTCAGCCAAGGAAGATGCCATATTGACCTCTGTTTAATATGCAACTGCCATGATGCCGCACATGTGATCAATTATGACACCAGCCATTAGATGGTTTGACAGTTTAGTTGCGAGCCTCAGCAAATGTGACAGTTAACATTATCGGCATGCCGGGCATATATTTTTTAAACCATTTAATCAATGGCTTTAATTCCGCTTCAAAGAGCACAAACGTTACAAATATCTTTTTATGGGTTTATTGTCTATCAGGAAAGTTACTTCTACCTAGTTTAGTTTAGTTTACTGTGCCACTTCTCTAGGTTATGGAGCCAATGAGCTTTTGACAGCGATTTGTCAACATGACTTTGTGATTAAGCGGTCATTTACCAACAGCCCCATCAGTTTACCTGTCTTGTTCTGAGGCTTCCATAACTCTGGTCCCTTGACATTATGGGAGCATTTTTTTGGGCAACATCTCATCGTTGTCCTCACTTGGTTCAAAGGCTCCTAGTACCCTACAACACCAAACGAACAGCACGGTCCCTCAAAACAGGTCAGCTTTGGTTCCCCTTTTGAACCAGCAAATGGAACATTCTTGTAGGTTTCCCTCACTTTGATACGGGTGATATTCACTTCAGCGTGTCCTTTTCCTAATACCTCACTTCTGTACACTCTGAGGAAGGGGCATGGCTCCAAAACAGGTCAGTTCAGTAGAGGTACAGTATTTTAATGTTCCAGACTACCACTTAGGCCCACCTTCAGCACCAGTCATACAGACAATGTATTCGTAGTTCTCCTCTCTGTGGTTTCTGTGTGTCAGTCTCCTAATACCTCATTCATCCACTATGAGGAAGGGGCATAGCCTCAAAATAGGTCAGTAAAGTTGAGCTTCTTTAAAATCCCAGGATATAACTTGGGTCGCTCATCTGCACCAGCTGCCGGGATGTCCTTGTAGTTCCCCTCTCTCTGGTTAATGTGGTGTCCACTTTAGGAGGTCTATCTTGGCTTTGGTTTCCCTTCTGAACCAGCCACTAGAACATTATAGTAGATTACCTAACTTTGGTTTCTTTGGTGTCCACTTCAAAAGTGTCCATCTCCAAGTACCTCACTTCTGCATACTCAAAGGAAGGGGCTTGGCCCCTGAAACAGGTCAATTCAGTGGAGGCATTTTAAATATCCCTGGATACAAGGTAGGCCCTCCTTCAGCACCAGCTATTTGGACTTATTTGAAGTTCCCCTTTCTGCATTTCCTACGCTGTCTACTTCTGCTAATACCTCACTCCTCCACTATGAGGAAGAGACATGGCCCCAAAATAGGTCAGTACAGTGGAGCTTCTTTAACATGCCAGGATACAACATGGGGCCCCCTTGTGTACCAGCCACTGGGACATACTTGTACAGTAGTTCCCCTCTATTTGGCTCCTGCGGTGTCGACTTTGGACTGTACTTACCATGGTTTGTCTTTACTTACCATTCTTTTACCAGCAACCTAGCAAGAGTGCTCCAAATTGGCATGACTTGGTGTTTTATTGATGGGTTTCTCCAGGTTGTACGTCCCCGAGAATATTGAATGGTGCAGATAAAACACCTTTAAGGTTTAGAAATGGTCAAAATGCACAAGTATTGTAAATGCATTCTGACCATTTCTAAGCATTAAAAAGTGTTTTATCTGCACCATTCAGTGTTCTCGGTTTCCATTATTGATGCTATAAAGGAACGTCTGGAGCAAACAACCTTTTAGTTCAAGTCGCACAAATGTCTTTGATTTACTTCCTCTTAAAAGAAATGTTCACATGCCATGTAGTCTCGGATAGAAAATGGAGCCCCAGAATTAAGACAGCCCATTGCTAGAAGCCTATACTTTCAGGAATGACTGCAATGTGGCTGACAGAGAAGTGAGGCGAACATTTCCTCCATAAGCCCACAGGAAGCAGGTCTGCGCATCTATACATTTGTGAGTCAGCTGCCGGCGCACACACAGGCCTAGTCTTTGAGTCCTCCAACATCTGCTCGCCAATCCCGGACAAGTGTTATGAAATGAAATATTTCCTCTACTGGCTTAACATTTTTCCACAGCTAACCTCAGATCGAGACACGTTAAAAGGCTCTTTCAAGTTAAAGGAGACCTGTCACTATTCAAAATGTGAGAAGCTTTCACAGAGCGAAATAGAGGAAAAAAAAATAAAAAATTGTCCCGAATAAAATGAGAAATCTAAATTTAGAAGGTCGATTGCCTTGCTGCTCAGTCTTACAAACTTCAAAAAGGATAAAGCATAGCTGGGGGCACACGGATACATGGAAAGCTTGGCGAAAACTCACCCTTTTATCCCAATCCTACCATACCGAGACCCCTAACATCCCCCTATCAACACTCAACAACATCATTGATAACTTACCGGTTACTTCATGGTCAAATAAAGGAATACACTATCTCACTGATTTGTTCTCAAAATCAGGTCCTAAATCCTTCTCTTGCCTACAGAAAGAACAACTTTATAACAGGGAAGCATTTACGTTCCTGTGTGTCCCACTGCTTGCAGTCTCTCCCAAACTCGCTCTGCAAAATATCTCAGCCTGCGTGGACCTCTCTCACTACCCCTAGAATATTACCAAAATTAACCTTAGATGGTACAAAACCGGGGACAAAATGTCATGCTTCAACAGTCAATCTTCTAACTCTGCTGGAGAACGTGCGGGCAAAAAGGCGATCTTCTGCATATACTGTGGAGCTGCGCTCAGCTTGATCCTCTATCTTCCAACCTATCTCCAACATTGCCCACACTCCCATCTCACCCGTCTCCAGGCCTAGCCCTTCTAAATCTTAATATAAACCATTTACCACCACACTCCAGACATACTACCACTCATACCCTCCTAGCAGCAAGACTTTGCATCACTAGGAGATAAAAAATAACCAAGCCTCCTACCCTGATACTGTAAATTTAACCCAGTTACACTGCGAACAATACAATGGCAGCCAGCATGGGGAACCTTTCTCAGATTCGCTGTCTAGGGCAACCCTGGTGTTTATGAACCCATAAACCCTGAAAAGCTGCCAGTTACATTTCCAACATCCTTTTTCGTACTGAACCTGGAACTCTCTCCCTCCTCCACAGTACTGAACAATATTAAAAAGGTAATATTTCAATGCTTATTACGAAACTTGACAAATATATTGCTTTGTAATATTGTAAAATACGGCATATCTGTGTCACCAAGAAGCTTTACTGTACTTCTGTTGACTGCAATAACTTTATCAGAATATGTTATTACCAATTAGTCATTACACGCTTGACTAAGACCCCTTTAACACTGCCAGTGTTTAAAAATATCACCTGTATAGCACCTGAAAAAAGCGGCTCCTTTCACTTCAGTGTGAAAGCCCGAGGGCTTCCACACTGGAGCGGTGCGCTTGCAGGGTGTCACAAAAAATCCTGCCA